>NC_139007.1:48828022-48852286 GCF_964374135.1 Grampus griseus
CAATTGAAGCCAGATTGATGTGTGACTAAGGCATACATTTAATAAGTGAGGTGTCATAGGAAACTAAGTTGGAAGGAAAAAATAAAAATTTATGAACAGCTTTAAACACCAGGCATTCCCTTTACATTGAAGACAAACCTGAAATTTCAGAGGCAGAGATTAATTACATGATCACCTACCTATTTTAGAACACTAATATTGCTGCAGTTGGTCAAAGGAATTGTAGAGGGGAGAAACTATAGATAAGGAGATGAAACTATGAGAGGGATTCTAAAACTGTGCATGTTAGTAGAATATGGGGTGGTATATAAAATAATAAGAGTTTGATGATATAGTTTGCAGAATTTGGTGACTAAATGAATCTAGCAATGAAGGAAGATGGAAGGGAACAAAATAAGGATTATTTTTGAGTCAATGCACCTGGAAGGAAGGACACTTTTATTGAGGTAAGGAATGCAAATTGGGTGTTGTTACTGCAGTAAGGTAGGGGAAAAATACATCCTTACCCTGAGTGATCTTTTTTAAAAGAATAACCTTTGGAAAATAACACACACACACACACACACACACACACACAAACATGTACACAGACAACTCCAAATATAGGTTATCTCAATCCTGATTTGAGGCTTATTTATGAATCTTGCTCATTTTTAACTGGGTTGTTTTCTTACTTTAAGAATTCTTTATATATTCTAGATTCAAATTCTATAACATATAATTTTCAACTTTCTTTCCTCAGTCTCTGTTTTCTCCCTCAGTCTGTGTTGTTTTTTTAAAATTTCATTAATGATGTCTTTTGAGAGTATAAGTTTTAATTTTGAGGAAGTCTAATTTATCTTTTGTTTTTTCTTTTGTGAATTGTGTTTGGTGTTGTTTCTATGAAATCTTTCCCTAACCTAAAAATTATAAAGATTTTCTTCTGTGTTTTCTTCTATTAGTTTCATAGTTTTAGGTTTCACTTGTAGAACTATAGTCCATTAACAGTTATAAACAGTGTGAGATATGGATCTAAGTTATAGTTGTATTTTTACATTAAAATATCCAATAATTCCATCACCATTTATTAAAAAGACAATACTTTCTCTAGACAATTGCTTCTGTATCTTTTAAGAAATTTAGTCATCATATATGCATGTCTCCTTCTGAACTCTCTATTCTGTTTGATTGATTTATTTCTCTTTGTTTACACAGTTACTGCATTTCCTTGAAAAGGTTACCTTATAAAAAGCCTTGAAATCAGTCAATGTGAACCCTCCAGCTTTTTTTTCAAGATTGTTTTGTCTATCTTAGGTCCTTTGTATTTCCAGATAAATTTTAGAATCAGCCTAGCAATTTCTACTAAAATTGCTGAGATTTTTTACTGGGAGGAGGTGTTTATGGGGTGCCACCACAGATTAAACATTTTGGCAAGAATGCTCTTTTGTATGTGACACTGTGATCATTAGGACCCCATAAAGTCTGGTTGCCTAGTGATCCATTGAAAGAGCGCTCACAGTTCAATGGTAATCAGCCCTGTTCTTCCAATGTAAAGTTATATTTTCCTCTTTTAAACATTAAGCAATATTTAAGACCCCAGCACTATGGAAAAATACCATGCCTCATCAATGTTTCCTTTATTGGTTTAACCTTTAACAGTGTTGTTTTAAGTCAAGAAAGAAAGCCACAATTAACAGGCCAGTCTCATTTTGCTTTTTGTTTATTCTTGACCTTCATATTTCCCTGGTTAGGACTGGAATTTCCATGTTAAAGTCAAAAAATAATAAGAGATTTGAAGTTATACATATGGGGGTTGCACACTGGCCCTGTCACTGCCCAGTAGTGTAATCTTGAACAAGTTACTTGGCATTTCTAAGCTTCAGTGTCTATATCACTAAAATTAGGAGAATATCGTTTGCTTCCTTTGGTTGTTCAAAGGGCTAATTAAATCATCATTTAAAATTAATATTAATAGCAGTTGCATTGAAAACAAATATACAAAAATAATGACACCGGGCTTCCCTGGTGGCGCAGTGGTTGAGAGTCCGCCTGCCGATGCAGGGGACGCAGGTTCGTGTCCCGGTCCGGGAAGATCCCACATGCTGCGGAGCAGCTGGGCCCGTGAGCCATGGCCGCTGAGCCTGCGCGTCCGGAGCCTGTGCTCCGCAACGGGAGAGGCCACAACAGTGAGAGGCCCGCGTACCGCAAAAAAAAATAAAAAATAAAAAATAATAATAATGACACCTTCTCAAATCCTTACCAAAATCCTGTGAAGGCAGGCCTATTTTACAAAACTGAGGCTCAGAGAGATTAAACAATTTGCTAAAGGCTACATAGCTGCTAGGGGGCTGTGCTGGAGTTCAATTCCAGGCAGATGCCATGCCAGGGAGAAAGTTATTTCTACTTTTTAATGTTGCTTATAATGACCACTTACGAGGGTGAGCTTCCCTCACAGTGTCTAGAGTTTGGACCTAAAAAAATGGTCAGGCAGTCTATTGCCTTAGTTATTTCTGGGACATTAGGGCTGGGGGTGAAGAAAGGTCATAGTACCTAGATGTTGGAACCCTGGGTGCTTGTCATTGATTTATATTTTATTTATTATAAAATCACTTGAACTTTCCAGATTTCTTTCTATTGAAGGAATCATAATTTTGCCTCTTCTACTCCAGGGACCTGTGAGTGCTAAGTAGGTAATACACTCTAATGAGCTTTATATTTTGCAAATTTATGAGTATGTCATTTTAATTCATATATCTACTTTGATCCTTCTGTCATTACAAACTCCAAGTGATATCTGTAATAATAGAGGACTGCAGCTACACTCATGTGATATGTTCCATACTGCACTTGCAGTAATAGTTTCATCGAATATCACATGACCTTGACATCATGATCTATCCGTTAGTGGGAAATTGAAATGAATGTTATTTGTTCAGTACAAGTCAGCCTGACTCCTTTACATTTCCATGTGGCCTCAGAATTTGCGAGATATACTTGTTCACTTAGCCATTTTTGTTTTGGATATTTTCTTTTAGGTATCCTTTCTCGGAGAGATTTCTTTATTTGTGATTTTCAAGTGCTATTTGTGAAGTTCTCAATCATAAGTACTAGACAGCATAAGGTAAATAGAAAATGACTAGACGTCTAAAGTTTAAATATAAATAACTATTAATAATTTGGTCTATTGAATAGACAGCCACATCCTCTTGACACATAAATGCTGCCTGTCTGACTGCTCTTCCTGAGGAGTCCAGAAGAAAGAATGAGGAGAGGCAAGAAGAAAGAGAGGCTGCTAGTGTGCCTAAGCTATTTAATTTGTGACTCATAAGAAGGTTCATGTTATATTAGAATGTACTTAATATTTTATAAGTAAATAATAAAATGTTACCATAAATCTTACCACCTACCCAGACCTCCTCTTAAAATATAATCACAACATCCATTTTTCTCCATTCGTAATTTACCTTGTAAGTATTCTAAAAACATTTGGATTTGCGATTCAATTCTTTCTGACTCACAATATAGAATAAAGGCCAGTCAACCTAATCATACACACTAAATTAAACTGTTTTAATTTTGGATTAGTTGGTAAGTCAAGATAGAGACAGTTAATCTGAAGGTGAGGTGCCATTTGAGTAGATCAATCATGAGGCAGAATATATATTTGAAAATCAAATACTGTGTAAATTTGGCAAGGTACAGATAATAAAAAAGACAAGAAATATTAAAATGAAAAAGTATTTTTTAATCTTCTAATCCAAAAGTTTTGAGAAAATTACTGTGAAAGTGAAAGGTAGCTTTAGGAGAGAAAAGGAAATATTTTATAAATGACAATGTGTTAATCCCAGGACAAATGCTTGAACTTGCTTCATTTGAAAGGTACTCATTACCTATATGTATTGAAAGAGTAAATTTTTTACTATTAGAACTCTCCTCAACACCAATACTGTAGGAAAAAAAAAAAAAACATAAAAAATACGTGAGAGAAAAGAGTTTTTTTTTGAGATAGAAACAGTTCTAAAAGTAGAGGTCAAGAAGCCTGTGAAAGAAAATCATTAGGGACTCTGAATGAGCACCACAAACTTGTTTCAAACACTTTCCTTTTATGTGTATAAAGCTCATCTTCTTAATGTTTATAGTCCATACAAATAGAAAGTAAATTATCTCCTTTCCTCCAGGAATGTTTAGTAAGCGAGAGTAAAAAACAGAAAATGCTATCTTGAAGTCCATGAACACACGCTTCTAAATATTACACAGCTTGATTGACACTGTAAATGATTTGACCAAATATCCTCAAATTTCCTGTGTATTTCTGCACTTCAGTAATTCTTCTATAATTATGGAAAATTGATATGACTTATACCATAACTTACTGAAGTATGGTTTACCCAAGTAATAAAAATAGCAAAGGAAACATACTACATATATTCATGTTCTATGATGTAGCATGTTTCCTTCACTATTTTTATTAGTTGGATAAACCTTACTTTAATAAGTTCTTATGTTACTGTATCATTTTTTTCAAGGGAAAAGTATTAATCTACCACCACTCTACTTACAGATTAACCATTTCAGTAAGCAAGACATCTCCCGACTGTTTACAAAAAAGGTTCAACAGTCATTGTCATGGAATTCAAAGTCCCACACAGTCTAACCTTAAACTTCTTTCCCAAATGATGTTCCAAACCTACATATTCCATCTATTATCCTTTGTTCCCTTCTTTCCATATACATTTCTATTCATCTAGTACACACTGTAGTTTTCTCACTTTATCTTTCACTGAAATGCACTTATCCCCATAGTCCTCCTATTAAAATCTACTTACCCTTCAAGACCTCACTCAAGTTTAACTGCCATTGTGCTATTGCCTCAGTGCAACCTTTTCTTCCATATTTTTGTCCCAGAGCCGTTTGCACTTGTACCAGAGTGCTTTAATGTGCTCTTTCTATGTCGTGGTTACTTATGCTTATGTTTGTTTCCATTAGTAGAATGGGTGCTGTTTGAGGGTGGAGAATGTCATCTATGTGAATCTCTCTCTGGTATTTAGGACAGTACCTTGACTGTAGGAGATAGTAAATTAATTTATTGTTACATATAATTATTCAGACGTTGAATATTTAGTCTTTAGGAAATCCTTTTTCTTAGTATGACATTCCTGTTTTTGCATCTTTCTCTATTTGGAAACACCTTCGTTTGACGATGTTTTGAAAGAAATGAGAAGAATCCCATTGTTGAGCAAGAAAACATCGAAAACTGCAAATAAGAAAGTTTATTTGGGGTCTTAGGAATTGCAATTCAGGAGACAGATTCAGGTAAAACCGAAAGAGTATTTCAGGGGAGAGAAAGAGTCAGGGGCTTCTAAAGGCAAAAATCACAAGGCTGCTAAAGTTGTCTGACGAGAATTATGATTGACTCTGAAGCAAGAAAAGAAATATTTGTCTTTAAGGGATAGGTAGTCAAATTATTTGGGGTAAGGGTCCAATAAGTATCTTGAGTTTCTGAAACATTGGGCAGGTAGATGTTCTGGATGCCTGCATTAAGACAACAGGTGGTCAAATGTCAGATTCCATTCAGGCTGAGATGTGCATGGGTCACACTTCCTCAGCGGCCTCCTGGCTCCATCTTAGAGGGCTCTCTCAGCAATACCAACCTCATTTTGATTTTCCTTTCACACCATGAAAATAATTTTACCTACTCAGATTCATGAATAAAATGTTTAATTAGAGATTAGATTTGACAGGTTATAGAATGAAAAATGCTTTGGATTATCTATAAATTACATACAGTTCTCAGTCATAATTAATTTAGTCTTGCCTAAAGAGAGGTCTTTCCTTTGTTTTCAGTTTCTGGGAAGTAAAGTGTTTTCAGCTCCTGGGAAGTATCCCAAGTGTCTTTGTATCCCAAGTGTCTTTGTTATTCCTGTTGCTCATCATGGGACCACACCTAGTAAAGAGATGACTCAGGGTGGGGCCATACACAACCAATATTCTTAGGGGGCTGGCTATTCCAGAAACACCAATCACATGATTAGAGGTTTGGGGATTTGGGCCATGTGAGGTTAGCCTGGGTCTCCTGGAGGAGTTGGAGTGTGGCTCTAGAGATGAGTCCAACCCCATGAATCAGTCAATCAGTATAGGCTCTGGACAACCAGAGCTTCTTGAGTTGCTAATATTTCATACATATTATCACGTATCAATGTGAGAGGGTAATGTTTCTTCTTTTTTTTTTTTTTTTTTGCCGTACGCCAGCCTCTCACTGTTGTGGCCTCTCCCCTGTGGAGCACAGGCTCCAGACTCGCAGGCTCAGCGGCCATGGCTCACAGGCCCAGCCGCTCCGCAGCATGTGGGATCTTCCCAGGCCGGGGCATGAACCCATGTCCCCTGCATCGGCAGGCAGACTCTCAACCACTGCGCCACCAGGGAAGCCCGAGGGTAATGTTTCTCGAGGACAACAGAAGCTTTGTGTTGGAATCCTCCTAGATTCTGGCCTATGCATATCTTCTTTTGCCTGATTCTAATTTATATCTTTTCCCTGCAATAAATGTATTCTATGAGTATAATAGGTTTCACTGAGTTCTGTGAGCCTTTCTAGGGAATTATCAAACCTATGGGTGTTTTGGGGAAACCATCAAACTTGCATTTGATGTCAGAAGTGAGAGTTGTCTTTGGTAGACTCTTTTCTCTAACTTTGTTTTGGACCTTCACTCTTTGCAGTTGGAGTCAGAAGTCTTGGTCAGATTTAACAATGGGGAGAACTGTACTCTTCACTCTTAATTTGGCCAAATACAGCTAAGTTCTGTAAGAGCAGAGCGTCTCTGAATTGTAAAGATATCTTATAAGATTTTACCTTTTGTTCCCCCTATTCTGCTTGTAACTCAGATTCATTTCTTATGACATTGTTCTATGATTTATCTGTTGATACACATGTCCATCTCACTAAGTTGTGAGTTATTTAAAGCAAAAGATAGTTTCATATTAATTTCCATATTGAATGCCTAACTCAAAGTAGGGTCAATAAATGTTTACTAAAATGAATGAATTATTGAATATCTGGAATGGTACAATTTGTTTTGTTTTGTTTTGTTTTGCGGTATGCGGGCCTCTCACTGTTGTGGCCTCTCCCGTTGCGGAGCACAGGCGCCGAACGCGCAGGCTCAGCGGCCATGGCTTACGGGCCCAACCGCTCCGCGGCATGTGGGATCTTCCCGGACCGGGGCATGAACCCGTGTCCCCTGCATCGGCAGGCGGACTCTCAACCACTGCGCCACCAGGGAAGCCCTGGAATGGTACAATTTTAATGCAACTTACTCAAGATTGCCACAGTTAAGCTCTACATTAGTGTAGTATGTTGAGATCTTGTGGATTTCACTCCCAAAATGCCCTCTCTTAAATAAATAAAATTATTTTACATAATAATTTTAGAACACTGCTATAGAGCTAAGTATCATCTTTTAATTAAGAGGGCACTGATTTGGGATTCAGGATAATAGGGAACATATTGATCTCTGTTATTTACCTGTGTAGCTCTGAGGAAATCACTTTACCATTTAAATTCTTGTTTCCTTATCTGTAGAAAGAGAGGAAGGAATTAAGCTTGAGTTTCTTATTGTTATGTAGTTTTTTAAATGTCTGAGAGATATTAATATTCCATTTCATTTCTCTAATTATTAACAGAGTAATTAGAATATATGCATTATTGAATATGCACCTTGAATGTATATATATATATATATGTATAAAGATTTAATGCATATACAGTTATACAAAAATTATTTTTTTCTCAGTGTTTAGACACTGCAATGAGGGTAGATAATTGGCAAAATATTTATTAGATATGATCGAGGGTGATTGAACACATCAGTGTTTTCTGATGACCTCTTCAAACCGTGTATGAAATTTGAGGGGCCATTTCCCCATCCAAAAAATATGTGTGACCAAGGCCTTTTTTTAAATATGGTTTAAATTATATTCAGCTGTAGGTAAATAAGTTCCTAGTAATGTAAGCTATTGGATATATTAGAGACCACAGACATACTTTCTATATCCATGGATTATAATGTCTCTTCATTTATTCATTTATTCATTTGTACATTTACTTATTCATTCATTCAACAAAACTATATCAAGCATCCATTGTGCCGCATGTGTTGTGCTAGGTAGTGAGGTTACAGAGATAAGTTAGATGGTCTTTAGCTTCAGGAAGTAACCAAGTTGCAGCTCATTTTGTTGACTTTCATTATGTTTAGATACATAAATGATAGCTTGTACAAATGCAAATAAACCCGCTTTAGAATTTTCAGCCTTTGTGGGCAGTTTTTGGGAGGAAAGACTGAGAGGAAATTTACAGAACAACAAAGCTAAGCTCCCACTGCCAGACCCAGAATTAGATTTTCTTTAAGTTTGCTGAAATCTTTAGTCGTCAGTAAATATTAAATATGTGGACAGTATCTGTAGGAGACCAAGTTAAAACGAAAGTATACTGCTTATATATGTATAATTCATGGGAGTATTTCTCCAAATGACCTTTAGTAAAATCTAATGAATTAAGCTAGTTTACTAGCTGACTTCTTAGACCCTGAATGTGTGCTGTAGGACATGTAAGTTCCCACACAAGGGAGCAAATAAAGGCGCCAGACGGAGACTAGCTGTAGATTTGAGGCAATGGAGAAGCCTGAGAGGGCATGTGGGAGGGCAACGACATCAAAAAACAGCCACTTCTCTAGTTGCCTAAAGCCTGCCGTTGCAACTGGTATCAATGCATGTAGTTAGGAAAGTGAATGACACATAGCAGAAACACAGTGTTGGATTTTAACAGCATTAGATTTTTTTCACCTTCTCTCTTCGAGATACTTGGAATCCAGTTTCTAAGCCAAATAAAATTGTCTGATATGTTCACCTCCACGTAGATACGTATGACGCATTGTTTGAAACAAACATTATTTGGTCAATAGTGATGCTCATGTTATGATGGTGCAAAAGTATACTATTTCACAAGTCAAAAGTCTTTGTATGATTAAATATTTTCGATAATTTTATATTTATTATAGCATTCCAAACCAAAACACATATAGTTAAAGAGTTTGAAAAATATTTGTAAGTTATATGAAAAGATTTGGTTAAGTGATATTTGAATGGCCATGAAGTCAAATATTAGCAAATTATAAAACATACATGAAAAAAATTTTTAAAAGAAGGAATGAAAAGGATAAGGTATAAAGGGTAAACAGATACATTAGACTTTTAAAAAGCTTCATGAAAGTTTTTAAATTGTTATCAAAACTTCCACAACTATGTTAATGAGGATATATTAACAACACTTACTAAGCTATAAATATGTTTTCATAAAAAGGTGACACAAGAAGATAAATCCTCTTTTATCTCATTTAATATGTAGTATGAGAGCATAAACACGATGACTTGCTTTGGATTAGGAAATGCTGAAGGGAGAAAAGTCAGTTTTTTCCTAAAAAGAAAGGATTTTCACTTGTCTCAACAAGAATCAGCCATCTGTAACTGCTTGGGGGTTAAAGATAGGTTTATCCAAAACCAGAAATATTTACTACTTGATGAGAGAGAATAATCATGTTTTGGTTGCTTTTACTGAACCACATATTTATTTACCACACATAAATAGATACAGTATACACGATAATATGCAAGTCATTAGTCCCTTTTTCTTTATAAAACAATAAAAGTTAAAGTTTGTTGTTTTTTAAAACCAGGGATTTTAGTAATTTGACAAAATGGAAAGTATTATGATAATTATTTTCATCATCTAGATTCAAGATACACTTAATGTATTTTATTAATTTTATTTCTTTAGTTGGGCTAATTAAATAAATAAAACACTTTATACAGTCATTGAATTGGATTCTGTTAGGCTATAAAATAAAAACTTGCAAAATATTGAGAAAACTTGACCTCTGAGACATTTTTTGTTGACACATGTCACATGGTAAATTTTATTCTAAAGCCATGTCTTCTGTTTTTGATTTTAATACTGATGGTATTATTATTTGAAATCTAGATTTAGAGAAAACTGGATGGTGGAGATTTTATTACCTGCTATTACTAAGTAATCTAGGACAAGTCATTTAAACTCTTTGAATTTGACTTTCTTCATCTATGAAAATGTCTACCTGACAGGTTTATTATGAGCAACAAAAGAAATAAATAAATGGAAAATAAATATGCAGCTTATAGTTTTAACAAATTATTTATTATTCAAAACAATTTAAAATAAGTTAAATATTTATAGCCCATATGCCTTTAAATGTGATTTGATATGTTTCATCAGTAAAGCCATTTAGATAATATAGAACAATTTAAAATTGATAAATATGCTAATCACATAAAAATAAAAATAAATGCACTTACCACCAAAACTAATATAATTTTAAATGTTTAAGTTTAAATATTTTTCTGTGCTTCCTAGAAGTTAAAAGAATATGGAAATTCTCATCCATTTCTTCATGCAAGAATATGTTCCTTGATCCTTCAAATTTTTACAGAAAATACGGACTTTTTAATTCATCTGACTGCTTCCTATTTGGAGCTTAGCATTAAAAAATATAGCAAAAAGAAACAGACTTACAGATACAGAGAACAAACTAGTGGTTGCCAGAGAGGAAGGGGGTGGGGGTGGGGATGGACAAAATGGTTAAAGGAGATTAAGAGGTACAAACTACCAGTTATATAAGAAGTCACAGGATGTAATGTACAGTGCAAGGAATATAGTCAGTAATGTTATAATAACTTTGGTGCATAATCTATAAAAATTTTGAATCACTATGTTGTACTCCTGAAACTAATATAATATTGTATTACACTGAAACTTCAATTAAAAACAAACTAACAAACAAAAACACCCACTTGAAGAGTTTCTGTAGAAATTAAGCTGATAAGCTCTAAGCAGGCCATGTTCTTATTCTAATTTGATGGAAGAATGTCACATAGATACGTGTTTACTCCCATTAAGCAAACGTTAACTATTTCTTCTGTCAGTCAGGATTTTGACAAGAATTCTCTATTAGAAAATTCAAGTTTAATTTCTCTGCTGAGCTCCCACTTCGCTGCATGTCCCCATAATTTACAGTGCTTTTAATGTTGCTTCCTGCCTGCATTTTTACTGAAAATGAAATAAGTAGAAATACAATAACTATCTAAAAGGATGTGATAAGGAAAAAAGGATAAAATAGTACCATACTATCAGCCAAGGTACAAAGCCTGAGTCAGCAGCATCTTCTAAGTTGAAGTAACTATAAGTTGCTCTGAGATTTCCTATGCAATGGAGGGAGAGGCTGTGGTTGAAGTGCCCAGTCAGAGACCACAGGCATTGAGGCTGCCAGTTCTTACCCTTCCACACACAAATAGCCTGAGACTTTCTGATATGTGTTTAATTTCCACAGAGGAGTGGAGTCTAAGCAGCTTAGGCATGTCCCTTTGAGACTTCCTCAGCATCTCCAACAATTCAAAGGCATTTCCAGAAGACTAGTACCTTTTGCACGGAACAGGACACTGCCAAGGGCACAGTGGGGGGGAAAAAAAAAATATATATATATATATATATATAATATATATATAATTTGTTTCTTTTTTTGGTGGGGAAAATTTTACAGTAGGCTAGGAAGAGTTATTAGAATAAAAAATAGAAAACTATTCATTAATTTTGGGGGAAAAAAGACTATGGGAAATCAGAATGTAGGAAAAGTACAACAGTTGGACAGAGACAAACTGCAGCATCTGCCTGAATCTGCCTGCAGAATGCAGAATATGCTCATCCTTGTACACAGTGAAAGTACAGAGGAGTCTGTGACCACTGCATCAGACTCCTAAATATTTGAATGTTGTACATCAATTCATATAAATGCCCCTGTTCTTGTTCCTACCCAGGAATCCCAGCCTACTCCCGAGTGGTGGTCCTTATAACCAGGAGCCCAAAGGTGCTCTTTCCTGCCCTGTCTGAATGAATTGGATCTGCTGGGACAGGACAAAGCAAAGCTGGGCTGCGACTCAGATCTCAACCCACCTGAATTTTGGCTGCAAGACAGAGCAAACTTCTCAAGAAGCCAAGGTCAGTGTATTTACCATCCACTCACTTCTCTTTTCTAGCTCAGGATTTCCAGGTTGTCCTCCCCAAACTAGACCATCAAAGGAGAAAACTGGGGGGCCACAATTGTCTGGTTGTTGGCAGAACCCAGTCTGAGACCCATAATTTGATGATTTTGTGGACTAACTTTATATAAATTCCCCAGTTTTCCAGGGCAGAACTTGTTATTTTCTCCCCACACACCCTACCCCTGCATTCAGGCGCTCGCCCTTGCAGTGTCTGGCCTGGGGGCTCACTTCAGCTCTAGAAACCCTCTCAATCTATTAGCCAGTTACTTAACCAAACAAACCAACCCTGGAAAAGCAAACAATACAAAACAAAAATCCACTTATGAGATGAATAAAAATGTCTTTTGGTGTCTCGTCTTTGCCATATGGGGGTATTCTGAAGTGCGAGGCACAGGAGGAGCGCTATTTGTCCAGATCTAAGGTCAGTGCTGTCGCAGCAAAGCATTCATCTTAGTTTTATTTTGCTTTTTTGCCTTGTCTTATAATGCTGATTTATTTCCAAGAAACCTTGTCATGAAAATGAAGAATGTATTTGGTCCCTTGAAAAAAGTTGCTTTATTCCACACATTCACTTATAGGGCAAGCCTGCAGATTCAATACTCTTGCTTTTTGTTATTTGAGGTCAACAAGAAATAACTATAAGAAAGTGGGACTAAGCAATGTCAGACTGTTATTAAATCCCAATTCCATGTTTGAGTTGGAGATCTTAGATAACCAATGGTAATAGAAAGGAAATTATCCTGTCCATTTATAATAGTGAGTATTCTAAGTATAGAATTTTAATATCATTGCTTGTTTTTTCCCTTGTATCTGCCAGTACTGAAGAAAGACTTATAAGGAAGAAAATATTGGTGGAAAACTACCTTGATTTTAGTAATTAGTTACAATTAGAGCTTTTACCATTAATTATTTCTTAACAGAATTTCTTTCTATAAAATTTATAGTGTTTAACAAAAATATAAGAGAAAAAGTAAGTAGAATACCCTTTTTTGAGCTTTTTTCCTAAACTCTATTACTTCATGGTGAACTTTGCTGTATTTTAATCTTCACAATTTCACTTTTTATTTTTTTATTGCGAGAAGAACACCTAACATGAGATCTACCCTCTTAACAAAATTTTAAATGCACGATACACAATTGTTAACTATAGGCACAATGTGGTACAGCAGATATCTAGAATTTCTTCATGTTGCATAACTGAAACTTTATACCTGTTGAACAACAACTCCCCATTTCCTCTTCCCCAGATCCCTGGAGAAGACCATTCTACTCTCTGTTTCTATGAGTTTAACTGTTTTAGATACCTCATCTAAGTAGAATCATGATGTATCTGTCCTTCTGTGACTGGCTTATTTCATTTAGCATAATGTCTTCCAGGTTCATCCATGTTGTTGCAAATGGCAGGATCTCCTTCTTTTAAGGCTGAATAATATTCCATTGTGTATATATACCACTTTTCTTAATCCATTCATCCACTGAAGGACATTTCGCTCATTTCCAGATCGTGGCTATTGTGAATAATGCTGAAATGAATATGGGTGTGCAGATATCTACTTGAGATCTTGATTTTGACTCTTGTATATATACACAGAAGTAGGATTTCAGGATGATATGATAGTTCTATTTTTAATTTTTGAGGCCCGTCTATACTGTTTTCTATAGCAGCTTCATCATTTTCTATTTCCACCAACAACGTACAAGGGTTTCCTTTTCTCCACATCTTTGCCAACACTTGGTATGTTTAGTTTTTTGATAAGAGCCATCCTGTCAAGTATGAGGTAATATCTCATTGTGGTTTTTTTTGTTCGTTTGTTTTGTTTTTGTGGTACTTGGGCCTCTCACTGTTGTGGCCTCTCCCGCTGTGGAGCACAGGCTCCAGACGCGCAGGCTCAGCAGCCATAGCTCACGGGCCCAGCCACTCTGCGGCATGTGGGATCTTCCCGGACCGGGACACGAACCCGTGTCCCCTGCATCGGCAGGCGGACTCTCAACCACTCGCCACCAGGGAAGCCCACTCATTGTGGTTTTGATTTGCATTTCCCTGATGATGAATGATGTTGAGCATCTTTTGTATACCTTTTGGCTATTTGTACGTCTTCTTCGCAGAAATATTTCAAGTCTTTTGCACATTTTTCAGTCAGGGTTTTTTGCTATTGAGTTTCTGGAGTTCCTTATATGTTTTGCATATGAATCCCTTATTAGATATATGGTCCACAAATATTTTCTCCCATTCTTTTAACTCTGTTGATTATTTCCTTTGCTGTGCAGAAGCTTTTTGGTTTGATGTAGTCCCACCTGTCCATATTTGCTTTTGTTGCCAGTGCTTTTGTTGTCATAGCCAAAACATTGTTGCCAAGATCAATGTCATGAAGTTTTCCTTCCCATGTTTTCTTCTATAAGTTTCACAGTTTCAGGTCTTGTGTTTAATCTTTAATCCATTTTGAATTGATTTTTATGTATGGTGTACAATATGGGTTGAATTTCATTCTTTTCATGTGGATGCCCAGTTTTTCCAGTATCTTTTGTTGAAGAGACTGTCCTTTCCTCATTGTGCATTTTTGGCACCCTTGTGGAAGATCAGTTGATAATGTATGCATGGGTATACTTCAGGGTTCTCTATTCTGTCCCATTGGTCTACATGTCTATTTTTGTGCAAATACCATACTGTTTTAATTACTGTAGCTTTGTAATATATTTTGAAATCAGGAAGAACAAAGTTGGAGGCGTCATACTTCCTGATTTCAAAATAAGCTTTATAACTTATGTAGGCAAATATACGAACTCTCTGGGATTTCCCAACACTGAAAATGTCTGCAGAGTTTTGAACTAAATATTGGAGTAAGAATGGAATAGAATAGCACTTATTTTAAAAGAAGCTATTCTAAGGTCAACCTATTTATTATTTTTTAAATACCAGTTTCTCAAGTTTTCCCAAAGGTGTGATAAAGTAACTGGTGGGCTTTATAAATTTAGTCTTTAAAGTGTATGCTCTTTTCATAGTAAGCTATGTTCATTTTAAGACTGAGGTGTTCCTTTGGGGAGATGCATAAATGAGAAGGCTCTATACCATATATTGGGTTATGTTAATGGTTTATAGCCACATGAATCTTTGAGTTCTGAATTTAGTCATTTGGAAGTAAATGCTCTCTAGAGAGATCATCATCAAGAAGTAACTAAGCAATTGTTAGAAATGAAGGCTGTTTTCTGAATCAGTGAAGCAACTGTCATTATGAGCAATCTAAAAATTGTAGGCTATTTCCTATTTACCTGTTGATGCATTTTAATGAGTGTAATCTGAGAAACAGGAGGTTTTTCAACTTACACACTTACCTGAAATCTTGGCCACAATATGCAACATCAAAATGAATGTAGTTAGTGTTTTAAATAAATTTTTCTACAACTTAAGCCTGTCATTTTATCAGGTTTATATTTGATGTTATATAAGTTGCTCCTATCTTGTCAGAATGAGTCAGTTCATTCTGCCTGCTGCTAATTGTGAGTATTAGAACTTTAGCATTAGGTTTTTTATTTTGTCTTTGTTTTTTTTTTAAAGGCAGTACTTTATGTCATTGTAAAACTAAGTATACATATAAACTCTAGTAATGGGAATTCATTTCTCTAAATATGTGCTGTATCTAGGAGATCCTTCCATTGACCCCAAAACATTTACTTGTCTGCATTGATTACCTTTCTTCCTTTATAGATCTATCCTACTACCTTTTACTTTTCAAATTCAGATTATATCCATTTCATTTTTTATAGAAACATAAAAATATCTTTAGTTTTCTGTTACAATTCTTCCTTTTTGTCTTATTTTTCTGGCGATGATGAATTTATTCTTTTAAATGTTTATCTGTAGTTCTTTTACTTGCTTCTGATAAGAAGATACATGTCTTAAAACCCAGTTACAGGAAAAACACAAACTTTCTCCCCTAGTTTAAAATTTAATTGGAAACAGTTTAATTAAACATATTTTAAAAATTTATTAAGTCATATTGATATAAAGATTCCATTTTAAATGTTACTGACATTGTTTTGTTCTCACCTTTGGCCACATCCTTCTACTAAAATTATTTTATGTGTCTTTCCTTGTTTCTAAGTTTGGTCCAAGCTTTTCACTGAGATCCTCAGATTTCTTCATCAAAACTACATATTAATGCTCTGATTTTTTTTTTTTCATAATTTCTCTGAAAAATTTACACTCATTGTAGGGAATCAAAAGTGACCATTGACCATCATGTCCCTGTGTGGCTCTTTATGTGAGCCACAACGTTGTCTCATGAGGATGCTCTAGGTTCCAAAATAACAAATAAATTTAAAGATACACTAGCCACGGCTAATTCCTTCTTTTACTCTCATCTTTATTCCACCGAGATATGGTTCATCTGTGCAGAACCATCCATAGATTTTTAGTTTCTACCTACATGTGATGTGTAGAATTTGTCATAGTCATTTTGCCCACTCTATTTTATTTCCATTTTGTGTTTGTAAACTGATCAGCAATGCATACTTTAGAATTCTCTGTTGTTTTTGATTAAACAGATAAACACATCTAGTGTGACAGAAATTAAATAACAAGAAACTTCAATTTTTTTCTTTTCTGCTTTCATCATAAGAAATGTAGTAGTTCATAAAGTAGAAAAAGAAAGGAAAGTTCAGAGCTTTGGGCTTAATGGAGTGATTGAAATGGAAAGCCATGTAAAACCTCCAAGGATGTGTTCTTCTAAGAAAGGCAGAGAATTGTGGAGACACTTTACATGATGGGATATATAAGTAGGGCCCTGGAGGTCCAGATGTGAAAGACTGCTGGAGTTAAGCACTTAGCTGAAAATTGCTTTCTATCATCTGAGCTAGAAGTAATCAGAAGCCAGCCATGAAGGACTAAAGCAAAATACTTTAGGTATATACTTGGCTTCTGAAAGTTGGAATTTTATTTTTCTTCTTTTAATGCCCAGGCTAACACCTGACCCTCTTCACAATATGCAGAATTAAAGTGTTCCCAAGATAACTTATTTTTTAAAATCAGGAAAACAGAATGTATTAACAATAAAAGCAAATCTCCAGAACTCGTTGGGCTGTTGTAGAATATAGTGTAATGCTGGCAAGTTTTTATTTGAAGAATCATACCCCTAAAAGAGATTTCCAGGAGTATTTGGTCCCAGTCATGTGATAGATAAGAAACATGAGATCTGGGAAAGGGAATTAACATGCCTGATATCAAAGTCTCTTGTCATTAATCCTGTGTCCACTGCCTTTAATCCTATGGCCATAACTATTCAGATAATGTTATTAGGGGAGAAAAACAAAACCACTAGGTCAGATGCTACCTTACAGGGAACAATAGAAGATACCCTGATAAAGGCCAAGTCTATGGTAGACAAATAGTTTTTTAGTCAATTCCAGTGTCAAATATTTGTCCCTGTTATCATTACGGTTGTGATTTATAGCTTGAAAACAAGTCATTGTACTCTTAAATAACCATGACCAGATAATATCAATTTAAATAGTTTGACCTTCTCTATTATAGGTTCTTACTTTCTCCCAAAGCTTTCAATTTTTAAGATCCTGTTTTCCCTTGGAAATATACAATATACAATATAATCTACAATATAATTGGACAGTTGAAATTATCTAATTAATGCTTCATTGTGTATATTAGACTTTCCAAAGACATCTTCACTAAGTTATAGTAATAATGGGTACCATATAGTGGCCATTTAGGGAAAGCACTTTGCTAACATTTTCTAATTTGTTTCAACAATCATATGAGGTAGGCATGATATTTTCCAATTTCCTGATGAGGAGACTGAGGCTTGGAGAGATGATGTAACTTATTCATGGTCAAACAGTATCAGTAGGCCTCTCTAACTTTTGGAAACCCTGTACTCGTTTCTTTTAAGAACTCTCCTCTCCTAATTCATGTGATTTGGATGAAATTGTCATTGAACTGATCCAGGTTTCCCACTGTGGAGCTGTACACATGACCCTACCTGGACCATTGGAGCCTTCTGGGGAGAACTTACATGCATACGTACTAGGAAAGGAAGGTCTCTCCCCTTCTGAAATTGTTAGCACTGAGACGCATGTGATCTCTGGGGTTGCTGGGGTCTGTCTCTCATATGTGTGACTTGAAGAGAGAAATTACCAACTGAGAAGACAAAGCCAACAACAAGAGAAAAAGAAAATCCTGATAATAGCCTTTTAATCCTTGGTGTAAAGCCGATTTCAATCCTGGGACATCAGAGTCATATGAGAATAAAAGCCAAAGTCTTAACAATATCTTATTATATGTCAGCCATAGTATCATTTTATAGTCACATGAGTGTGGCAATGGTTTACTAAACTCAGCTCTTACCCACCTCACTTACCCTATCATACTGATTCTACTGTGCCTCAAACATACCAGGCCTACTCCTGACACAGGAGCTCTGCACTGCTTATTTACTCTGCATGAGACAGTCTTCTGCAGGAAATCTCATGTCTCATTCTCTTACCATCATCATGTTCAGATACCATTTTCTCTGTTGGCTTTCCCCAGCAACCCTCCCTAATTCTCTCTAGCCACTACTGTCATTCTCTCACCCCGTTTCCTGCTTCATTTTTCCTCACAACACTTATCATCATATCTTATCATGCCTTCTGATCCCTTCGTCACCACCATCCAGTGTGATGCAAGCTTTAAGAGGGCAGGGATTTTGTTCTCTGCTAAAGCCCCAGCACCTGGTGAGTGCTGACACATAGTGAGTGCTCAATAATTTGTGGAATGAATAAATGGAAGTCAATAAGTTCTATTTCGGTTGAGAGTAGGGTAGTTTGGTTAAGATTGCTTGAAAAGGGTTCCTGTCATTTTCAGCTTAAAGATTTCTGACTATAAACAGGCATTAATGGTAGATCCAGGATTCAAACAGATGTTTGATTGTAAGATTATATTTTTCTATACCACTGCTAATAATTTTTAAAGATGTATTTTTTAAAATGAACTGAACAAATTGGGGCACTGGGAAGGCTTAAAAAGATAGCTAGAGAGCATTTAAATATAATTACATATTTATTATTGCTGATAACATAACGAGTGCTGTATACCATAGAGATTGCAAATAATCAGGAATGATCTTACTTATTATTGACTAAAACGCTGCTGAAAAAAATGAAATAATTGCTTAAAAATACACTAATCTCTCCCCAAAGCAAGTTCTCCTTGAGAGTTCTAAGCCTATGATAAAAAGATTTACATACAATATTTGTAAGCATGAGAATATTGGTTCAAATAAGAGCAAACTGTGGCTTGTTCCTCTTGAAATTAGAGAAGTTGTGTATTGAGAACAGAAAAGAAAAATATTATGAATGTTAAGTAATAATGTTTTCTTCTTTTTTCCATTGGAGTTTTGAGGAAGAACTGATGAAGGAAGTAAACCTAGGGGATAGAAGTATCTCTAGTGGGGTCTGGAGGAGATATTTGGGAACGAAGAGGGGCTCACAGCAGGCATTCTAGGATGAACTTACTCACCAGCGATCATCTGAAGGCCCCACACTTTGAGTGCTGGCAAGGAAGACTGTCTTGGTCTGCTTGGGCTGCTATAAAATAATAGACTTTTATATCTCAAAAAAATCTGGAGCCTGGAAGTCTAAGATCATGGCTCCAGCATGGTCAGGTGAGGGCTCTCTTTCAGGGTGCAGACTTCTCATTGTATCTTCACATGGTAGAAGGAGAAGGGATCTCTCTGGAACCTCTTTTATAAGGTGCTAACTACATTCGTGAGGGTTCCACCTCCCAAAGGCCCCCCTTACTAAATCCATCCCCTTTGTGGGTTAGTATTTCAATATAGGAATCTTAGGGGGACATAAACATTCAGAGCATAGCAAAGATGGAAAGATATTTTGTGAAACCCCGTGATCCTAACATCTAAGCTACTTTGATATCTGAAGATGTGGTAGAACCTGTAATGGAGAGGTTTACCTATAAGAAGGCCCCAGAAAATAGGATAACAGTTAGGCAAGAGTCAATAGTTCAAGCAAAAATGAAGTTGATATTAACTTTAGCTTGCTAATTTTCTTTTTAAAATTTTAATGGATATAAAAATATTACAAAAAATGGATATAAAAAATTCACTTCATTTCCCATTCCCATTTGTTCCATAAAGTCTTACATTATTTAAATCTCAGTAGGTTTAAATAAGCAAATCAAGGTGGTTCAAGGGGACAAAGGGAGAGGTATATTATTATAATACTACCTGGTTATGCCTTGGAATCCCACAATCCAAGGGGAGGAATTTTCCCGGGGTCCAGGATGGGATGGTGACAGGATCTGGGAAACAGGAACAATGGGTACTAAAAATGTTTCTACTTATTTTCCATATTTTCTCTCTCAACACACCAGCTTTCTCCTCTGATTTTCATCTTCACAGTACAATATAACTGCCCTCCAGCTCCCCATGCTACATGTTAAATTTCTAGCCACCTGCAAAGAATAACCATCTGTTTTGAATCTTTGTTCCAAGTTTAATGGAATTTATTTAATCACCTGTAGCTGAGAAGGTGGCATTGCAGAGCACATGAGTAGCTGTCAGTAGCCCATCGCTAAGGGCGTAGGAAATTCAGAGCAAAGAAGTCCTGGGTAGACATTATGCCAAAAGGTTTCAGTTCTTCAATAGGGCCGCTATTGAAGCCACTTAAATCTTCCTGATTGGTAAGGTCTACTGTAGCAATGTTCCTTCGAGCAGAAGACATTTATTAGTGACATCTATTTCAATTGAAGCAATAGAAATTTTAATTCATAGAGTGAGTTGAGAAAAGAATAATTAAAATTGAAGTTTTAGTTAATTTATCTTGAAACTACAAGATAAAGAAATTTTTAAAAACAATGGCAAAGGTATTAAATATAGATAAGTTACTTTCTCTTGATGTGGTAATATTTTTTATGTGGCATATTAGGCACTCAGTTAAAGTTTGTTAAATTAATAAATTATGAATGTACATGTATTTTAACTTAACAAGTATTTTAAACACTTACTAGTGATATTGGCTATTTATGTGTAGTATATGGAATTGAAAATGAGTATAAGTGCTCAACCCACATTTCAAAATGTGAATTTTGAAAACTGTCTCTAGCTACAGTTTACCAGAAGCTAAGGGTCTTTTTAATGTTGCACTAATATACATTACCTATATGTATCATATATCAAGACACAATTCCCTTACTCAAATACTGGTTCTGACCATGCATTACCAGTACAGAGCTTAGTGCTCTGCTCCTCTCTGATTTTGCATAGTTAAAGACCTGTGTGTTTTTTTTAAATTATTTTGTTTTGTGAAGGTAAATCTTAACTTTAGAACTGCTACATAATTAATGAAAATGTGTGTGAGAGGCTTCCTGTTTTCTAAAGAAAAATTATGATTCAATTAAATATTGTATATGCTTCATTAGATATTGAAATGATCTTATTTAAATATTGAACATCTTTTAAAAATATTGAGATGACAATTTTTCCATGTTTAAAAAATGCTCTCTCCATTCTTAAAATTTTAATTTCAATCATCATGCTGTTAGCTCTTCCCTCTTCAGGGACCAGCAGAGTTTATGAACAACTTCTCAGATAAAGCTGTGAATTCATCAGGTCATTGCGTGGAACAGTCCCGCTTTAGTGAGTGTTCATAATTTTCAGTATTTTCTCGCAGAAGAAAATGTTCTGTGAGCAATAGCATGAGTACCCTATTAATTCTATTATTGGCAATGTGCATAAAGAGGGACTCATAAGAGATATGAGTTTATTTGTAAGTCAAATGAATAATTTCATTCTGACCTCAGGGCCATATTGCTTGATAATGCTGATGATGAACAATGTATTCCCAGCCTGAGGGTACTCTGAGATGAGCATGTGATACAAATAAATATTTTTCATTTTTGCATCTCCTTTGCTTAAGCTATTTAGAGGAAGCAATGTTGTTTTAATTTTATTTCTTATTTTTCTAAAAAGACAAAAATGTTACATAAGTTAAATGCTCTCTACTATGTGAGGAACCTTACAAACATCCCTGAGAGATTTCACCTGTTCTGGGTCATAGGTGCATGCCCCCACAGAAAGGAAGGGCCTAGAAGAAGCTCTCAATGTCCCAGATGCCTCTCTGCTTCTTCTGAGCCATTTGATTACTTGTGTCCTTAATATTTAGTAAAGCTTAATGCATAAAATCTCTGATTTGTGTGAGTTCGCACAATACTATTCTATGAGTTTGCTCAATATGTGATATTGCTGTGGTAATAATACATATATATATATGATTTTATTATATGTAATTATAAAAATTTAAAATTTTATGCAGGTAGCATTTAAAATAAGTTGAATTTTGATCTAGAGCTCCAAACTTAAGGTTATTAGTGGAGTTTATTTTACAGTTTATACTACCTTCAATCTGTCTTATCTCTAAAACATTTTGCAGAAATTTCTTGAAATTCCTGTATGTGATAGTTGCCTTCTCTTATTTACTGTTTTGATTCACATTATTTCTACTTTTATAATCTATTGTAATTTTAGTGGGCATTCTTGTGGGTGGGAATCTGCAAAGGGAAGTGTGTCTAGTTAAACATGTAATCTCAGTTCACTATTTTTTTTTTTTTTTTTGCGGTACGCGGGCCTCTCACTGTTGTGGCCTCTCCCGTTGCGGAGCACAGGCTCTGGACATGCAGGCTCAGCGGCCATGGCTCACGGGCCCAGCCGCTCTGCGGCTTATGGGATCTTCCCGGACCAGGGTATGAACTTGTGTCCCCTGCATCAGCAGGCGGACTCTCAACCACTGCGCCACCAGGGAAGCCCTCAGTTCACTATTTTGAATTAAATATTTAAATTCCATTTTATTGGCCAGAAAAATAAAGCTCAAAAAAACAGATATAAGTAGTGCAGCCAGGAATCAAACTCCTGTATTGTCTGCTAAATCCATGCTCTTTCCATCATATTACATAATTTATTTCCAGTTTTAAAAAATCTAGGGAATTGATTATTCTTAAAAGAATAATAAAAGTTTGATAAGTTAAAACTCCCTTATGATGTAGTGTTATTATTTTCATCTTATAGATGAGGAATTATCTATAGAATTTATCTGCACAAGTTCACACAGCTAGTAAAATAACAGAGAAGTGATTAAAATCCAGGAAGTCTGGCTCCAGAATTGATGCTCCTTACTTGTATATTAAATTGACCATTTATTTCAAGATTGAAATAAAGCGACTGACATGTATATGAAATAGTTTTTAAAAACTTGGATTTATTTCCCTTAGTCTTTAGGTATTCTTATATTTATTTGTAAATGGGACGTTCTTGCAGAGTAGAGTGTGAATTGTCAACTGGAGATTATATAGAAACCAAAGTTTGAAAGCATTAATTCCCAAAGTTAGCCATACATCCAAATTCCTCCCTGTGCACCAATCTGCGCATTTGTGTCAGGAGGATGCAACATATTGACAGCATTGTGATGGGCACGGGATGGTGAGATCGTCACAATGCAGAGCATACCAGACTGAATGGAGCTCTGAGAGACTATGGCCACTCATGGCACTGCTCCTATGTTGGAGCTGTGGATGATAACAGAGATCATGGGAGATGGTTAGAAATGGCATGGATGTTGGGAATAAAGGATCTATCTGTATCTTTCATCTCTATCTATCTTCTATCTCATCTATATTAGTCCCCTTCTTTCCCACTTCACTACAGAATTAACAAAAAGGAAACCTGTGTAAAAATGACAAGAAGAGTTTTTGGCATAGCAGACCTCACAAAGAGTCTGCTCTGGTCTTTTCGGAATTTCCTCCTAACCACTATGTTTCTGCTCAAAAACTGGTGAAGGAAAAAAGGGAGAAGGAGAGCTGGTCAGGGAAAGAATTCCTCTTCCAAGTAGCAAAGGTTCAAATATCAGTGTGGTTTTTCAGCACTCTATATGGTGCTTTAATCTGATGCCGATCATAATGTCACTGTGTAATGACACTAGTATTAAATCTACTGAGCTCCCTGATTGAACACTCACCAGCATGTCAATCCTGAAGAAGAGACAGCCTCTGAGAAATAATATCCATAGAAACCATGTATGAGAAAAAAAGTCCTATTTTTGTGCAAGTGAAGAAGAGACACAGCTGGAGAACTTAAGATAAGCTATTTACCTCTGAGTAAATATTTTAAAAGG